>NW_027518687.1:17500-21044 GCF_043159265.1 Tasmannia lanceolata | reverse complement strand
ACGGGAATAAAGGCCCTCTTTAACTTCCATTCTGATCGACTGGATATCTCTCATAAGAAATCGAAGGAAGATTCGACGATTTATTCCAGGAAATCCCCAACGAAAAATACACACGACCCCTTCTTTTCTATCGAATCGATCATAACCACTACCCACATTCCACGAAATTGTGCACCACAAATAGGAACTAATGAACAGACCCGCGATCCCATAAAAAGACATCACGATCCCTTGTGGAAAAAAAATTATTTGCTGAGACGGGAATAAGGATATCAAATTCCTACCAAGATAACTGGAAGTTCCAACCAATAAGAATCCTAGCGAACCTAAAAAAAGGATAAAGGCCCAGCAGAAATTACTTGTTTTTCGAGACCCCGTTATAAGTTCTATCCATATACGTTCTGATCGCCAGTTCATACTAGATCCAGTTGCATTCTATTGGAATTGAGAGAATAAGCCAAATGAATTTGACTTTACCTTTTTGGCTCCCGAAGTAACTCTCATCAACTAGCACTATTATGATGTGAACCCTTAGCAGTAATTCATCGAATTGGTTAGATATAAAATAATAACATCCCCTTCATATGATCCCATTATGTATATCTACATAACATATAGATACATTTACTTTCTATTTCAGATATAGATATCCGCCGATCTATTTTAAAACAGCTATACCCGCATATACATGCATTTATCCATAGATCATGTATCTGCATGCATAACATAACAGCCTTTTCCTTTTTATTTGTTATTTGTATTATTTTTGTGTTCGAGGGGAGCCACATATCGTACCATATTCCACTAAATAGGTATCTGTATTATGATCCAAGTCCAAGTGTTGAAATAAATTGATGAGATTTAGTCCCATCGGATCTAAACAATCTTGTTTTTTTGAACATGAAGAGATAAAGACGCCATTGCAATTGCCGGAAATACTAGGCCCACTAAAGGCACAAAAATAGAGGGTAAGTTGAGATCTGTCATAGAATAGGTGCCTCGATTTAATATTTGTACCTGTTATAAAAGATATCTCCTGTTATAAAAGATATCTTATGATAAGTCTATCTATTATAAGTATTATAAGTATATAATAAGTTCAAGGAATGTAGAACTAAATAAATGTACCTATTCATCTTTCTACACGAAATATACGTATGATAATCCGCTTTATTATTCTTGTTCTCCCGTCCTTATCTTTTTATTTTAATAAGGAGAATAAGGGGTTTATTATGAGTTCCCCAAAAATTCGTTAGAATCTGATCCAACAGGAATTCATAGTCAAGTCAAAAATGGAGGTTCTCGGGAGATATAGAAATATACAACACTTCGATTCGATTTATTTTATTCTATTATAGGTTTTCATTACTTGAATTTTGATTCAAAGGAAAGAAACCATGTAGCTGAAATAATTCACTCAGAACACCCTTTAAAGGATTACGTGGTACGATTGAATCGAATAAGCCCTTATGGAATGAATACTCAGCCGCTTGTGAACCGTCGGGTACTGTCTTATTCAATGTTTGTTCAATTACTCTTTTACCCGCAAATGCAATGTAGGCATTGGGCTCGGCAATAATGATATCTCCCAACATACCAAAACTGGCTGTCACTCCACCGGTTGTAGGAGATGTAAGGATTGATACATAGAATAACTTTTTATTTGATTGATAATTATATGAAGCGGAAGATATTTTCGCCATTTGCATCAAGCTCAAACTTCCTTCTTGCATGCGTGCTCCTCCAGAAGCACACACCATAATAATAGGTAGAGATCCATTAGTAGCATACTCGATCAAACGGGTTATTTTCTCGCCTACTACGGATCCCATACTACCCCCCATGAACTGAAAATCCATAACCCCAATTGCTATGGGAATACCATTTAGTTGACCTATGCCTGTTTGAACAGCCTCGGTTAAACCTGTCTTTCTTTGATAAGAATCGATACGATCTCTATAAGGTTCCTCCTCCGAGTGAAATTCAATGGGGTCGATAGAGACCATGTCTTCATCCATAGGATCCCAAGTGCCCGGATCAATCGAAAGTTCGATTCTATCTGAACTACTCATTTTCAAATGATATCCACATTGTTCACAAATATTCATTTTTGACCTAAAAAATTTCTTATAATTTAATCCATAACAATTTTCGCATTGAACCCATAAATGTCTGTATTTTTTATTTATATCGAAATCATTAGATCTTCCTCTTATATTGAAATCGCTGCCATTACCACTAGTTCTTATACTTGAACTCCCATTGTCACTAACACTTACACTTTCATTACAAATGAAACTAGAAATGTAACTGTCACCGTAATTGTCGCTACTACTTGAAATATAACTCTCAATACTGATTTCAGGATGAAGATAACTATCAATGCAACTATTAATGTGATTATTCCAACTATATTTAATATCATACATGTAACGATCATAATAGCGATTGTTACTCTTAGACCCACTATTCAGATAACTAGAATTCAGATAATTAGAAAAAGGACTTTCTAGTTCACTCAGAAAAGAACTATCATTGTCAATCTCAAAAATCTGATTTTCAATATCAAAATAGACGGAATAACTGTCCCCATTACTATCCCTAACTAAAAAAGTGTCATCAGAGACGAAACTCCAAATGTCCCTGATACCAAATAAATCATCAACATTATTGCAACTATAACTGCCACTATCACTCCAACTATGAATGTTTTTATCCGTATCATTTATAATGAGGTCTTCACTTCCACTGGTATTTCCAATAGCACGACCGAGACTGTTCATTGATTTACTTAGCCCACACCTGTGTTCTAACTCCTCGTTAGACAACATCGAATTGAACCGCCATTTTTCCATAGAGCCTTCCTGCCCCCTATTTGAAAATACAATAAAATAACAATAGATGAATAGTCATTCGATGAATAATCATTTTACTATTTCATTTACTATCGGAATAAGCATATAGATCCAATCACTAGGATAGGATCATTAACTAATAACGAGTGAGTATTGAAAAAAAAAAAATGATTCTTTTTTGCGGGAATTGGGGATATCAATTCACTATATCTGATGGAACCTTTTCTTCATGAATTCTAAATAGAAAGAGAGGTTTCTCCAATGTCGTGTACAAATTCTCATCGAAAAGAGAAAGAGAAATATGTGTTCTCCCCATGAAGAATTCATTTTCGTATAATCTCGTAATCTCGTAAACTCATAGATTAGAATAATCAATTTCGATTACAACACGGAATGAAAAGGACAATATATAGGATAGGTAGAAAGGGTTGTGACCTTTGGCTTGATTTATGGTCTGAAACTACGGTATATAAAATGATCCACCAATCCTAAGGATCCATAGGATTAATTAGGGTCCAACAATAGAAGCATTGAGTTATTTAGTCTGGTCTGAGATCTTATCTTGTATTTATATCTTGTTTATATAGGTAAGGTATGTACATATTGATTATATGCAATATATATGCAAATACATAGGATCCTCATTCTTTATTCGGCTCAATCCTTTTAGTAAAAGATTGGGCCGAGTT
>NW_027518687.1:5000-12500 GCF_043159265.1 Tasmannia lanceolata | reverse complement strand
TTTGAAACACTTTGGTATTGCTCCTGGATCAGAATACAAATAATGAATCCAGAGCACATGGAGCCATCTCGTTATCTTCCTGTCAAGAAAAAATATGGTGGACTCAACTGATCTTTCTATCAGTTGATGAAAGAGCCCAATGCGAAAAAATGCATGTTGGGTCTTTGAAACAGTTCGAATCATTTCGATAATAATCAGTTTGATCTGTTTTACCGAGAAAGTCTACGGTTCGAGTCCGTATAGCCCTATACATTTTTGCATTTTTGTATAGTTTTCGTTTCCTCATTAGTGCGTGCTTGCAGATGGCCAGTGGGTTGGTCCATGGAAATGGAATCATTTCCACATGCTCACGGCGATCCCTCGGGGCATGAAAATGAAAAAAAAAAAATAATTCATTCCAATGGATCCAACCGGATCGGTATTTTCGAATCTCGAATACCCAAACCAATTCTTCTTCATTCATTTTCGTGGGGGAATGACATATGGCTTGTTTCCTCTTTTTCTTGTCCATGATCAAAGATTGAGTGATACACCTTTTCTTTGGTTTGGTATACCCAAGCCAATTGATTATGAAGTCAAAATCATAACACGAGCCTAGCCAAAAACCCCAACCTGACCCAACAAAATCGAATCTAATAGTAATAGTAAGTCACACGGATCTAGGACCTGTTCTTGTATTTGTAGAAAAGCCAGAGTTTCAAAAAGAAAGCTCTTCGGTAAGTTTCATTGTAAACATTGTAAAATAGACTAGACTTTTCTTCGTATAGCCGGCCTAGCAAAGGCAAAGCAAGTAGTTTAGTTATTTTTATCTTTCTGTACAATACTTATTTTTTTGTATCCCAACCTACTCCAATCCAATTGCTCATCATTTCAATTCTGTCGATTCTACCGATGCAGACTTTATGCAAGAAGATTAGGGGTCTGTTTGAACTTGGATGAGTTAGGAATCCAATCCCCCGACTGATCGCTCTTTGGTGGAACAACAACCCAAATTCATTGTTTCAGAAATAATGAATTGGTCCTAAAGGTATCAACGTTTGTGCTCTCTTCTATTTCTATGAGTGTTTTTGGGGATTTGGTCTGTCGAATTGTTCGACAACGCGTGATTCCATCAGAGCTATCTTCTGTAGATAATTTATGATTCGGCCGACTCTACCATTGTGGTACGCTCCATTGTGTGGGTTTGCTTCAAACGAAACCTCTTTTGATTGTCACGAAACCTAACCCATTGGTTGGTCTTACTAGGTGTTATTACATTAATAAGTATTTCGAGTCATTCCAAATAGCGATTTTGGGTACTAGAAATGGGTCCGAAATAGGATGACTCTTTCAAGACTTTTAACTCGATTTAAATAACTCGATTGTTTCTGGGGGGTCCTGTCGGGATAGTACAGGTCAAAAGTATCTAATTTGGGTATAGGAACCCATGAGTTGTTCTATGTAAGGGTTCCTCATAATTCAACAGATTGAAGATTGAATCAAATCAATTAAGTATAAATCTGGGACAAGGAGAGAGTCTAATTGGTCGATGCATTCTGTTTCTGTTTATGTATTCATATCGAATCAATAGAAACAATGATTCTATATACCCCGATCTTAATGAAAAGAATACACCAACGCCAACCGAGTAGAATATACCCTAAATCCCGAGCTAGGCATTCTACTACAAAAGAGAAAAAAAAAAATGAGCCAGACCTCTTCTTTGATTTTATTATATTATTATATTATATTCATTGAATATTTTCATTGAAAATGGAATATTTCCATTTTATTTTCACATAATTATAGATAATATAATTAATATTGAATTAATCTTTTTTTTATTCATTTTTGATGAAAATGAAAATATTCTTTCATTTATTTTTTTTTTTATAGAAAACCCAAGGTAAAGTGAGAGAGTCTTATTTGTACAAGAACATAATATGTCTACACCATATCTAAATAGAATTGAAGAAAGGGTAAGTGGGATTCTATTGGATGAATCTTGAAACGAGGCATGACCCGCAGCAAACAAACTCAACTATGTGGTTCGATCAAAATTGTTGTTTCGACTAAGCAGTTATGGATGAATTGACAATTCCAATTTGAATCGACTAATTCGGTATATTCCACATTCATGAGAGTGCATCTATGTTTCTGCTTTACGAATATGATATTTTCTGGGCATTTCTAATAATATCAAGTCTTATTCCTATTTTAGCATTTCTAATTTCGGGAGTTTTAGCCCCGATTAGTGAAGGACCAGAGAAACTCTCTAGTTATGAATCGGGTATAGAACCAATGGGGGATGCTTGGTTACAATTCCGAATTCGCTATTACATGTTTGCTCTAGTTTTTGTTGTTTTTGATGTTGAAACGGTCTTTCTTTATCCATGGGCAATGAGTTTCGATGTATTGGGTGTATCTGTATTTATAGAAGCTTTCATTTTCGTGCTTATCCCAATTGTTGGTTCAGTTTATGCATGGCGAAAAGGAGCATTGGAATGGTCTTAGCTCCTGAATATTCAGACAATCAAAATCAAAAACAAAGAAAAGATTACATTGAGACAGTTATTAATTCTATTGAGTTTCCGTTACTTGACCAAACAACCCAAAATTCAGTTATTTCAACTACATCGAATGATCTTTCGAATTGGTCAAGACTCTCCAGTTTATGGCCGCTTCTCTATGGTACCAGTTGTTGCTTCATTGAATTTGCTTCATTAATAGGCTCGCGATTCGACTTTGATCGTTATGGATTGGTACCAAGATCGAGTCCTAGGCAAGCAGACCTCATTTTAACAGCCGGCACAGTAACAATGAAAATGGCGCCTTCCTTAGTGAGATTATATGAGCAAATGCCTGAACCAAAATATGTCATTGCGATGGGAGCTTGTACTATTACAGGAGGGATGTTCAGTACGGATTCTTATAGTACCGTTCGGGGAGTCGATAAGCTAATTCCTGTGGATGTCTATTTGCCGGGCTGCCCACCCAAACCAGAGGCAGTTATAGATGCTATAACGAAACTTCGTAAGAAAGTATCTCGAGAAATCTATGAAGATCAAATTGGGTCTCAACAGGAAAATCGATATTTTACTACCAATCACAAGTTTCATGTTGGACGCAGTACTCATACTGGAAATTACGATCAAGGATTACTCTATAAATCTCCATCTACTTCAGAAATACCTCCTGAAACTGAAACATCTTTCAAATACAAAAGTTCAGTATCTTCCCACGAATTAGTGAATTAGGCAGGATGCTTTTGTGCAGAATAACAAACAGCGGGTAAATCTTCATAAATTTCATCGTAAATGTGAAATACTCATACAAATACAAATGTGGGAGAGATCAAGAAGATGCAAGGTCGTTTATCTGCTTGGCTAGTCAAGCATGAGCTAGTGCATAGATCTTTGGGCTTCGATTACCAAGGAATAGAGACTTTACAAATAAAGCCCGAGGATTGGTACTCCATTGCTGTCATTTCATATGTATATGGTTACAATTATCTACGTTCCCAGTGTGCTTATGATGTAGCACCGGGCGGGTTGTTAGCTAGTGTGTATCATCTTACGAGAATACAGTATGGTGTGGATCAACCCGAAGAGGTATGCATAAAAGTATTTGCCCCAAGGAGGAATCCTAGAATCCCGTCTGTTTTCTGGATTTGGAAAAGTGCTGATTTTCAAGAACGGGAATCTTATGATATGTTGGGAATCTCTTATGAAAATCATCCACGCCTGAAACGTATCTTGATGCCTGAAAGTTGGATAGGCTGGCCCCTACGTAAGGATTATATTGCCCCCAATTTCTATGAAATACAAGATGCTCATTGAATGATAAGAAACTAATATTCACTTCTACGACTCCAGATATTCAAGGAATCTTTTTATGTTCTGTTCTAGATGAAACAGAATAACTGGACTCTCATCTCAGTATTATGAATGGGCTACTAAAGGGGCTTCATTGATATTCCCCAATTTGGAAGATATCCATTTCGGATGAGCAAAGCCAATAGGATGAATCAAAAGAGTTCTGCACCATGAACTTTGTACCGCGCACATCACTTAGATGGGCCCCGAAAAGTCACGTAGGAGGGAGTGAAGAAAGAGAAAGTGAAGAAATAGAATATGAAAGAAAATATGAAATTATGAACTCAAAATTCAGAAATGAAAAGGGGATCAGATTTTCTTTGTACTGTATCTGAAATGAATCCTGTCTATTCCTACCCTTCGATTCCTCTCTAGACTAGACTTTTGGGTTTTCAGCCAACTAACTTCAATTCAAATATGTATGAAGTATTAACATTCTTTTTGAGCGAGAGCAGGTACAGTATGAACAAACAAAAAAGAAGAGGGAACAGAATCTAATTCTTTTCTTTACCCATCAAAAAAAAAAATGGGGGATCTAGATATATCCCTAGATGGATAAGTATGTATCATGATCTAGACTATTAACGAATAGAATATGGATCCCGATCCATATCGATTCATTTGTATGAGTATCTATTCGATATATTAACCACGTGCCAGGAACCAGATTTGAACTGGCGACACGAGGATTTTCAGTCCTCTGCTCTACCAGCTGAGCTATCCCGACCATCCCCGACGCATCATCCTACTAGAGGGCTTGGGTCTATGTCAATTAAAGGGACTCAAAAAACATTAGAAAATCTTACCTCAGCCTTGGAATTTCTTGGATCTTCAAAAAGAAGACTTTGTAAGTGTAAGAGTAATGATATGGACTGTGAATGATTCAATAATGGAGATTCCTTGCCATATATGTTCATTTGTACGTAGATCATATCTATCACAAGACTTGTGATAAGAGAGAAAGATTTCTGGTCGGATCCATTTGTGAAAGAGTAGAGTGAGTGAGAAACATAGCTAAGCTCATTTTGAACCACTGACGAAAAAAGAGGATAAATGGTTAGGGAATGGAATAAAATAGGCCTTTTTTTTTTTATTGGGGATAGAGGGACTTGAACCCTCATGATTTCAAAAGTCGACGGATTTTCCTCTTACTATAAATTTCATTGTTGTCGGTATTGACATGTAGAATGGGACTCTATCTTTATTCTCGTCCGATTAATCAGTTCTTCAAAAGATCTTTCAGACTCTGGAGTAAATGATTTGATCACTGAATCTTCGATTCTTCCTTTTGGAATCGATTTAATTTAGCAAGAATTCTGCAATTTTTCATATAAATAATCAAAAAATCCGGATTCGGGTCGTGATTAATCATTTGATATTTAAGTACGTCTATGTACTTAAATAAGGTCATCCTTTCTGGAGTTTTGATAGAAGGATTCCTCTACCAATGTAGTCAACCCCGTTCGTTAGAACAGCTTCCATTGAGTCTCTGCACCTATCCTTCTTTTGATTCTCGCTTTCTGAACCCTTGTTTTCAGAAAACTGGATTTGGCTCAGGATTGCCCATTTTTAATTCCAGGGTTTCTCTGAATTTGGAAGTTACCACTTAGTAGGTTTCCATACCAAGGCTCAACCCAATCAAGCCCGTAGCGTCTACCAATTTCGCCATATCCCCCTTATGAGATCTCGATCTCATTGTGATCCCATCCCCTTCTTTCATTTATGTTGGAACCATTGAATTCATTAGATACTGATTCCTATATCGAAAAAGTGTCTGCTCCTATTTTATTTCTTGCCCATCTTCTTTCATATCTATTGGAGGACCATTCCATTATTTGGTCCAATCAGAAATGATTCTATCATTGATGTATCTGCAATTCAATATGGATGGATATATCCCACATATAGATGTTCCCCCCCCCTCTCATTTTTCCCGCGCAGTTTGGAATACTGGAACGGTCGATATTCATTCTTCTTTTTTTTTTTTTCGTCCTATCTCCTCCCTTTCCGAATGAAACAAAAGGAATATCTCAGTAGGATCTGGATTGCATCCTTATCTTATCCTTTCCTTAGGAACTACACTCTAATAGAAATAGAATTCATATAATCTGCTATAACTGCTATAACTAATAGTTATATTCTATTCTATAATAGAATATAGAATTATTTCATATGTATATAGTATTATTTTGCGTTTTTTAAATTTGATTTGAATGAAAAAAAAAAATTCTAGTGCTAGTGACTACTAATAAATGAAATAATCAAAAATAAATAATCAAATAGAAAATAATCAAAAATAAAATCAAAATTCATATTATATTAATAATTATTAATATTAATTAATATGTTATAATAATTTATAATAATTAATATTAATAATTATTAATAGCTAATAGCTAACTAAGATCCCAATAGTTTCCCGAATTCCTATTCACGCACTATTTCTGTTATATGAGCCCGCTTAGCTCAGAGGTTAGAGCACCGCATTTGTAATGCGATGGTCATCGGTTCGATTCCGATAGTCGGCTTTCTCTATTTGTTCTATTTTTTTTTTTTTATCAGGATTGATCATCTTTCCTTGAGACCAAGGAATATTGAGAAGACCCCCCCCTTTTTTTTCTCCAAATGTCGGGTTACCGATCTATTATGTTATGTCGCGGGAACTTCCAACTATGAATAAAGAATAAAAAACGGATTGGAGCCGTTTGATCTATACAGAACAAATCAAGAAAAGGATCCTTAACTTCCCATATATACAATATACAAAATAATACGGATATTGATACAATTCATCTTATTCCTCTTTGTAGTACTTCAGTGGATTTAGCTTCGTTTATCGTTTAGTTCAGTATTAATTTAGGTTTATTCTGTAAAATGAAATTTCAATAAAATTAAGGAGTCTTTATGTCTCGTTACCGAGGGCCTCGTTTCAAAAAAATACGCCGTCTAGGGGCTTTACCGGGACTCACTAGGAAAAGACCTAGATCCGGAAGTGATCTTAGAAACCAATCGCGTTCCGGGAAAAGATCTCAATATCGTATTCGTCTAGAAGAAAAACAAAAATTGCGTTTTCATTATGGTCTGACAGAGCAACAATTACTTAGATATGTTCGTATTGCTGGGAAAGCCAAAGGGTCAACAGGTCAGGTTTTACTACAACTACTTGAGATGCGTTTGGATAACATCCTTTTTCGATTGGGTATGGCTTCGACCATTCCGGGAGCCAGGCAATTAGTTAATCATAGACATATTTTAGTTAATGGCCGTATAGTAGATATCCCAAGTTATCGCTGCAAACCCCAAGATATTATTACTATGAGGGATGAACAAAGATCCAGAGCTCTGATTCAAAATTATATGGATTCATCCCCCCACGAGGAGTTGGCAAAACATTTGAGTCTTTATTCATCCCAATATAAAGGATTAGTAAATCAAATAATAGATATTAAGTGGATCGGTTTGAAAATCAATGAGTTGCTAGTCGTAGAATATTATTCCCGTCAGACTTGAACCTAACTAAAATAACAAAGCTTTGGACAAGCCCCTTTTTTTTCTTTCGCCGAAGTAAATAGATCTAAGAGGTTTGATCCGGATTTTTCTCCCATTCACGTATTACAAATGGATCAGCGGTGAGATTTTTATTCCT
>NW_027518687.1:0-2500 GCF_043159265.1 Tasmannia lanceolata | reverse complement strand
ATACAATAAGAACTGCTTACTTATGTCATGATATGAGATAAAAGTTAGGAATCAACTTATGTAATAGAGTCGATCTACTAAGGTATTGAGCAGCGGTGTAGCATCAGATCCCAAAGATAGTAAGTCCTTTCTTTCTTTTGGAGGAAAGAAAATCTTTTTCAAAGATTCTATATGAATTTCTATATGAAAATGAAACCGAGATAGTTACCTTTCATAAAATTCTAAGTATAAGGGGAGGATACCTATGCTTCATTCTTCTGAAGGTAGGAGAAAAGATAAAACTGATTTGATTATTGATTCAAATTAGAGTTTGAAACTCATGTAATTCACCTCTTCTATTCTGGTTAACTCGATAAAAAATCGGATCTATTTACGAGAAATCTCATTCAGTTAGATATGGTAGATTAAGATGGGACACCAAAAGAATTGACTGCTGAGCCGTATGAGGTAGGAAACTCTCAAGTACGGTTCTAAGGGAAGGAATCGACCCACCTATTCCGACCGGGGAGAACAGGCCATTCGACAGGGAGATTCTGAAATTGCAGAGGCTTGGTCCGATCAAGCTGCTGAATATTGGAAACAAGCTATAGCGCTTACTCGTAATTATATTGAAGCACATAACTGGTTGAAGATCACACGACGGTTCGAATAAGAACACTCTCTTTTATAATTCATTATAATGTTGGATCCATCAATCAAATAAAATAGATCGTTCCTCCGGGAAGAGCCAATCGAGGAATTTCATTATATCCCTTCTAAGATCGTTCTATTTCACCCCGGTACCTCATAGAGATAAACGATACGGATACAGTAAATGACTAATGAATGATCCTTTGATTTGTAATAGAATAATATAATACCTTCCGTGTAAGATTAAGATATGAAGTAGGTCCGTCTAGGCACGTATACATTGAGATATGAATACACTAGGTTGCACCAAAAAATCGTTTTTGCGTCACGCCGGGAAGAGGTTTGACAAGATTAGAAGAGTCCGTTAAGCACCTCATGACTATGTCATAATAGATCCGAACACTTGCCCCGGATCGACTTCCATATCATAATTGCTCTAGTAAATAACTAAATAAAATGGATAGATGGGAGATAGGAAAAAAAGGAACTAATCATAAATGTAAATACTCATCTCCCAGAGGTTCACTAATTACTTGACTGTTGGCGGGTCTCTTTGTTTGTATGTGTTGTCCGGAAAGAGGAGGACTCAATGATTATTCGTTCGCCGGAACCAGAAGTGAAGATTTTGGTGGATAGGGATCCCGTAAAAACTTCTTTCGAGGAATGGGCCAGACCCGGCCATTTCTCAAGAACAATAGCTAAAGGCCCTGAGACTACCACTTGGATCTGGAACTTACATGCCGATGCTCACGATTTCGATAGCCATACCAGTGATTTGGAGGAGATCTCTCGAAAAGTATTTAGTGCTCATTTCGGTCAACTCTCCATCATCTTTCTTTGGCTGAGTGGTATGTACTTCCATGGCGCCCGTTTTTCCAATTATGAAGCGTGGCTAAGCGATCCTACTCACATCGGACCCAGTGCCCAGGTGGTTTGGCCAATAGTGGGTCAAGAAATATTGAATGGTGATGTGGGGGGTGGTTTCCGAGGAATACAAATAACCTCTGGTTTTTTTCAGATTTGGCGAGCGTCTGGAATAACTAGTGAATTACAACTCTATTGCACCGCAATTGGTGCATTGGTCTTTGCAGGGTTAATGCTTTTTGCTGGTTGGTTCCATTATCACAAAGCTGCTCCAAAATTGGCTTGGTTCCAAGATGTAGAATCTATGTTGAATCACCACTTAGCGGGGTTACTAGGACTTGGGTCTCTTTCTTGGGCGGGACACCAAGTACATGTATCTTTACCGATTAACCAATTTCTAGACGCTGGAGTGGATCCTAAAGAGATACCACTTCCTCATGAGTTTATCTTGAATCGGGATCTTTTGGCTCAACTTTATCCCAGTTTTGCCGAGGGAGCAACCCCATTTTTCACCTTGAATTGGTCAAAATACGCAGAATTTCTTACTTTTCGTGGAGGATTAGATCCTGTAACAGGGGGTCTGTGGCTGACCGATATTGCACACCATCATTTAGCTATTGCAATTCTTTTCCTGATAGCTGGTCACATGTATAGGACCAACTGGGGCATTGGTCATGGCCTGAAAGATATTTTAGAGGCTCATAAAGGGCCATTTACAGGCCAGGGTCATAAAGGCCTCTATGAGATCCTAACAACGTCATGGCATGCTCAATTATCTCTTAACCTAGCTATGTTAGGTTCTTTAACCATTGTTGTAGCTCACCATATGTATTCCATGCCCCCTTATCCATACCTAGCTATTGACTATGGTACACAACTTTCGTTGTTCACACATCACATGTGGATCGGTGGATTTCTCATAGTTGGTGCTGCTGCACATGCAGCCATTTTTATGGTAAGAGACTATGATCCAACTACTCGATACAACGATCTATTAGACCGTGTC